>NC_141029.1:46555000-46585000 GCF_052040795.2 Danio rerio | reverse complement strand
TGCTAACAACATGCTAATTCATGCTAGAATCATGCTGGCAACCTGCTAATTCATGCTAGAAGCATGCTAACAACATGCTAATTCATGCTAGAATCATGCTAGTAATATGCTAATTCATGCTAGAATCATGCTAGTAACATGCTATATCATGCTAGAATCATGCTAAGAACATGCTAATTCATGCTAGAATCATGCTAACAACATGCTAAATTATGCTAGAATTGTGTTAATTCATGCTAGAATCATGCTAGTCAAATGCTAATTCATGTTAAAATCATGCAGGGTAAATGCTAATTCATGCTAGAATCATGCTAGTAACATGCTAATTCATGCTAGAATCATGCTAGTAACATGCTAATACATACTAAAATCATGCTAACAACATGCTAATTCATGCTAAAATCATGCTAGTAACATGTTAATTCATGCTAGAATCATGCTAACAACATGCTATTTCACGTTAAAATCATGCTAATAACATGCTGATCTATCTATCTATCTATCTATCTATCTATCTATCTATCTATCTATCTATCTATCTATCTATCTATCTATCTATCTATCTATCTATCTATCTATCTATCTATCTATCTATCTTTTCATACTTTTTAAAACTGTTTAAATAAACTATTACCGTCAGGCTTTCACAAGCCAGCCTCAAAGTTTGTTCTCAAACTTTAAGAATCTAGTTTAATATTTTTCTTTATATGATGTTTATTATAATGTAATTTTGTTCAGATTATAATATATACTATAAATACTAACTATACTATAGTGATCTGCATTAAACAACCTGAACAAATCAGTCCTCTCTCTCTCTCTCTCTCTCTCTCTCTCTCTCTCTCTCTCGATTTGATCAAAAATGTAAATGAGGCCTTCCGATTAACAGTCCAGTGGACCCTTGCAACAGCCTAGAAACCACTCAGAACACCCTAGCAACTACCTAGGAATGCCTTAGCAACATCTTAGCAACCGCCTAGCAACCACTTCTCAACCGCTGTGCTTCCTGCCAACTGCCTTCGAGTCCCCGGCGCAGTCACGTTGGCTTTCTCAAGCCAACATCAAAGTTCGTCAACGAACTTTAGGTTCTAGTTTTTATTTATTCTTCTTCTGAGACTAAAATTCAAAATCTATCTGCTCCTTGAACTTTCAAACTATTACCACCAAACTCACACCAGACCTCCAAACTGGTCTGACTCTTTATGCTATATCTTTTCCGACTGATCCGACTTTCGGTTTTCCGAAAAACGTCCCGGGACTGTCGGAAAAATCCCATAGACTTAACATTGGATCAAACTTTGTGACCTCATAACTCTGCGTCAGACTGTCGCACAGACTTCTAACTGGGCTCATTTAACTCAGACTATCAAACTGCCAATGACTGATCACCTTTAAACTTTCTAGCCACGCCCTAGCAACCACTTTTGGACCCTAGTAACTGTCCCATAGACTTCCATTCAATAGACTCTCATTGACTTAACATGGGATCAAACTTTGTGAGCTCATAACTCTGAATCAGACTGTCCTACAGACTAATGGCTGAGCTCATTTAACTCCGAATACCAAACTGCCAATAACTGATGAGCTTTTAACTTTCTAGCCACACCCCTAACTATCGCATACTGCACCCTAGCAACTGTCCCGTAGACTTCCATTACAAAAGACTCTCATTGACTTAACATGGGATCAAACTTTGTGAGCTCATAACTCTGCATCAGACTGTCCTACAGACTTATGGCTGAGCTCATTTAACTCCGTCTACCAATCTGCCAATAACTGATGAGCTTTTAACTTTCTAGCCACACCCCTAACTACCACATACTGCACCCTAGCAACTGTCCCGTAGACTTCTATTACAAAAGACTCTCATTGACTTTACATGGGATCAAACTTTGTGAGCTCATAACTCTGCATCAAACTGTCATAGAGACTAATAGCTGAGCTCATTTAACTCAGTCTAGCCAGCAGCCAATCACTGATGGCCTTTTAACTTTCTAGCCACACCCCTAACTACCACATACTGCACCCTAGCAACTGTCCTATAGAATGTAATTAGCTGTGCTATCAAATGCTTATAATTCTAACATGCTAATGACATGCCAATCATGCTAGCAACATGCTACTCATATGCTAATCATGCTAATGACATGCTAACTCATACTGGAAACATGCTAATGACATGCTAATTTGTACTAGAATCATGCTAGTAACATGCTATTTCATACTAGACTGATGTTAATAACTGGCCTACATGCATATCTTTGCTTAGCATTGTCCTATTGACTTGGGGGATGGCTCATCTGACTCAGACAACCAATGAGCATCTCAATATGATAATGAAGCTCACAAGCCACGCCCCCAAATTGATTCCATAGACTTCCATTAAAATAGGCCAAGATGCATATCTTTGCATAGCAGTGTCATAGAGACATGGGGGTTGGTTCATTTGACTTAGACAGCCAACCACATTCAAGTGCACTCTGTAACCTCGCCCATAGCAACAAAACAAAGTACCCTAGCAACCATTCATCAACAGCTATATCTCAGCATCCGAACATCATAAAGACTTGGAGATTGGCTCGTTTGACTCATGCTAGCAAACGGAACTTCCTATATGCTACACATGCTAGCAGTGATTAGCTACATGCTAATATTGACTAGCCAAGTACTTTAACTTGCTAGACATGCTTACTTAGTATAAATGTTTTATCAAGCATGTATGTGAGGCTTGCCTAGTAACCAGCCAGGGTACCCTAGCAACTGCCTAGCAACCACCAAAATTACCCTAGCAACCGCCTAGCAACGGCCTAGTAATGCCTTAGTAAGGGCCTAGCGACCACTCAGGACACCCTAGCAACCGCCTAGCAACGCCTTAGCAACCAATTAGAATAACCTAGCAACCACCTAGCAACACCTTAGCAACCACCTAGCAACCACTTGAGACACCTTAGCAACCGCCTAGCAACACCTTAGCAACCACCTAGCAACCACTCAGAACACCCTAGCAACTGCCTAGCAACGCCTTAGCAACCACCTAGCAACCACTCAGGACACCCTAGCAACCACCTAGCGATGCCTTAGCAACCACCTAGCAACCACTCAGGACACCCTAGCAACCCCCTAGCAACGCCTTAGCAACCACTCAGAATACCCTAGCAACTACCTAGCAACCACTTAGGACACCTTAGCAACCACCTAGCAACACCTTAGCAACCACCTAGCAACCACTCAGAACACCCTAGCAACCGCCTAGCAACACCTTAGCAACCACCTAGCAACCACTCAGGACACCCTAACAACTGCCTAGCAACAACTTAGTAACCACTCAGAATACCCTAGCAACCACCTAAGCATGCTATGTGACATGCTAATACATACTAGAATCATGCTAGTAACATGCTAATTCATACTACAATCATGCTCATAACATGCTAATTTATAATAGAATCTTGCTAATAACATGCTAATTCATGCTAGAATCATGCTTATTCATGCTAGAATCATGATAGTAACATGCTAATTTATACTAGAATCATGCTAGTAACATGCTAATTCATACTAGAATCATGCTAGTAACATGCTAATTCATACTAGAATCATGCTAGTAACATGCTAATGCATGCTAGAATCATGCTAATAACATGCTAATTCACGCTAGAATCATGCTAGTAACATGTTAATTCATACTATAACCATGCTAATAACATGCTAATTCATGCTAGAATCATGCTAATAACATGCTAATTCACACTAGAATCATGCTAATTCAAACTAGAATCATGCTAGTAACAGGCTAATTCATACTAGAATCATGCTAGTAACATGCTAATGCATGCTAGAATCATGCCAGTAACATGCTAATTCATGCTAGAATCATACTAGTAACATGCTAATTCATGCTAGAATCATGCTAGTAGCATGCTAATTCATACTAGAATCATGCTAGTGACATGCTAATTTATTCTAGAATCATGCTAGCAACATGCTTATTCATGCTAGAATCATGCTAATAACATGCTAATTCATACTAGAATCATGCTAATAACATGCTAATTTGTACTACACTCATGCTAATTACATGCTAATCCATGCTAGAATCATGCTAATTCATGCTAGAATCATGCTAATAACATGCTACTTATACTTTTTCAAACTGTTTTTAAACTAAATAAACTATTACCAACAGGCTTTGTCAAGCCAGCCTCAAAGTTTGTCTCGACGAACTTTACTGTCTAGTTAGGCTGGCTTGTCAAAGCCAGACTACTGTTATCCTTTCTAAACTTATTATTATGTTGGCTTGAGAAAGCCAACATACTGTAATGCTACTTAAACTTATTCTTATTATTATTCTTATTATTATTCCGGCTTCTGACTTAAAAAAGCAATCGCTTCTCCTCCCAGGGCTTAGATGCTACAAGCCCCAAATTTGGTCAAAAGCTGCCTACTGCCCATGAGATGGTTGCTGTATGTCCTCATCCTGATAAGATTTGTAGTTTTTGAATTAAAAATTTTTTAATTAAAAAATTGTATCGAGTATTTGGGGCATATAAAAAAGTATACAATCCTCAAATTTGGCCAAAAGATGTGTTTGAAATTACTGATAATTATCATATTTATTTGGTGTAATTATAAATAACAGTTTTCCTATAAATATTTTTTTATATTAAATTTGTAAAATTCAGACTCAAAGCGTGTCAGAGTGTCCACGAGATGGCGCCAGAAGACTATTTTTGAGCCCTTTGTAATTTAGTACTGGCCCTTTAAGAGGCGGGGATATCCGGACTGACTGTTTTGAATCTACAGAAATTCGGGCTCATTTCAGACGTGCTTGTTACAACATTTGAAGCTGAAATTGCGACCATTTTGGTCGCATATGCGCCTGAAAATTAATCTATGCGACCTCATAACATATTTGGGCGCATTAGTGCGACTGCTGATAATGGTTGTAGTGCGACCTGTTTTGATTTTATGTAAAAACGTGCTGAATCGCTCTTCCCTGCCGCTATATTGGTTCATATTAGCTGTCAATCACTCAAGGTATTCCGCTGTCAGATGACAGGGAATGAGCTTTTATGACCACGGGAAATGCAAACGGCTGAAGAGTAAAAACTTAAAGCACACAGGTTTGCAAACCCCACCTAAAGTTGAGGTGTAGATGAGAGAGATCGTGACACGTCACGTGGTGAATAATAATCCACCAGCTGAGATCACTGAAACTGCGGCTCATAACAAAGACCAGTATTGCGCCGATGGTTAGCGCAAGAATGCTCTGCCTGCTCATAAATTGGGTCGGCTGACTCGCCAGCTTTTCCACAAACACAGAAAAATGAAGATCATCTCAGACTGAACCTTTAAATTGACACAAACTGAAACCAAAACTTTTAAAGAGGGATAGAAGTGAGACTTTACTTTCTTTCTTTTGTCTATTCTGTTTTGAGGTGTATATTATTTTTTATTTATTTACTGATGACTGCTTTGCAGCTTTCATCATTGAATTGAATTATTTATTATAATCTTTTGTTTGTTTTGTAGCAGAAATATTATTTATTAAATTGACATGCATATAAAAACAGCAGTACAAAATAAATATTTCTTACTGCAATGCTTCATTTTTGTTTGATGCAAACTATACAATTATTTTATATAAAGTAACAGACATTTTATAGCAGATAACCTACATTCATGCACATTCAAGGCAGTATCATAATGAGAAATGTAATTCATTGTTACTATTATTGTTATTTTCATCATCATTAATATTCTATATTATTAGACATTCATTTTAGAATTATTGCACACAAATATCAATGTCTTCGCAGCATTAGTTAGATAGTTGTTTCTGGTTTTTGTCAGTCCTATTGATGTTGTTTTAAAATACAATAAATCCCTTAAAAAGCAATTTGCAGCGGTGCTCATTCATTTTTGGTGGGTGCTCCTAAATTTTTTCTGGTGCTCCTAAATTTATTTTGGTGCCCCTGAATATTTGAAGTTGGGAGCACCGGTGCTACCAAGTAAAAAAGTTAATTTCGAGCCCTGTGTATATATATATATATATATATATATATATATATATATATATATATATATTCATACAGTTGATGTCAGAATTATTAGCTCCCCTGTTTATTTTTTCCCCAATTTCTGTTTAATGGAGGGAAGATTGTTTCAGCACATTTCTAAGCATAATAGTTTTAAAAACCTATTTCTAATTACTGATTTATTTTATCTTTGCCATGATGACATTAAATAATGTTTGACTTGATATTTTTCAAGACACTTCTATACAGCTTAAAGTCACATTTAAAGGCTTAACTAGGTTAATAAGGGTAACTAGGCAGGTTAGGGTAATTAGGCAAGTTATTTTATAACGATGGTTTGTTCTGTAGATTATCAAAAAAAAAAAAATGCTTAAAGGGGATAATAATTGTGTCCCAAAAATGGTTTTTAAATGATTAATAACTGCTTTTATTCTAGCCGAAATAAAACAAATAAGACTTTCTCAAGAAGAAAAAATACTATCAGACATACAGTGAAAATTTCCTTGCTCTGTTAAACATAATTTGGGAAATATTTAAAAAAGGGGAAAAAAAATCAAAAGGGGGTTAATAATTCTGACTTCAACTGTATATATGTATATATATACATACATATATACATATATACATATATAACACATACACACATTTATGGTTAGGGTTATAAGGATTATTTCTTAATCCCCCTTTTATGTTGGCAAAAACATAAGTTTACTTCAGATATTTCTTTCAAAACAATATTCTGTGCCGCAAAAGAGCCTTCTCCTCACTTGTGATAATGACAATGAAAGCCAAGCTTTTGGCCTATGCTGTACCAAAAAATAAAATAAAATCACCCAGGTGATGACAACTAAATATTACGATTATAACATTGTGTTAGTGGCCAGTGGGGTGGAACAACGTCATTGGTCAGAATTAACCACGTGATGAAGACGTCCTATAATATTGTTTTAATGCGATTTTCTTCCTGTAAACTGTATATAACTATATAACTATATATATAATGCTGCAAATTACTGTAAATTGACTGTACTATATATTAACTGCAAAAATTATAAGACTGATTAAATAAAAGACATATTAACTAAATGTATGTGCTATTGTTTCATTAGTATTTTAATTTAATATTTTTGGCTTGAGAAAGCCAACATACTGTAATGCTACTTAAACTTATTATGTTGGCTTGAGAAAGCCAACATACTGTAATGCTACTTAAACTTATTCTTATTATTATTATTATTCCGGCTTCTGACCAAAAAAAAGCAATCGCTTCTCCTCCCAGGGCTTAGATGCTACAAGCCCCAAATTTGGTCAAAAGCTGCCTTCTGCTCATGAGATGGTTGCTGTATGTCCTCATGCCGATAAGATTTGTAGTTTTTGAATTAAAATTTTTTTAATTAAAAAATTGTATCAAGTATTTGGGGCATATAAAAAAGTATACAATCCTCAAATTTGGCCAAAAGATGTGTTTGAAATTGCTGATAATTATCATATTTATTTGGTGTAATTATAAATAACAGTTTTCCTATAAATATTTTTTTATATTAAATTGGTAAAATTTAGACTCAAAGCGTGTCAGAGTGTCCACGAGATGGCGCCAGAAGACTATTTTTGAGCCCTTTGTAATTTAATACTGGCCCTTTAAGAGGCGGGGATATCCGGACTGACTGTTTTGAATCTACAGAAATTCGGGCTCATTTTAGACGTGCTTGTTACAACATTTGAAGCTGAAATTGCGACCATTTTGGTCGCATATGCGCCTGAAAATTAATCTATGCGACCTCATAACATATTTGGGCGCATTCGTGCAACTGCTGATAATGGTTGTAGTGCGACCTGTTTTGATTTTTTGTAAAAACGTGCTGAATCGCTCTTCCCTGCCGCTATATTGGTTCATATTAGCTGTCAATCACTCAAGGTATTCCGCTGTCAGATGACAGGGAAGGAGCTTTTATGACCACGGGAAATGCAAACGGCTGAAGAGTAAAAACTTAAAGCACACAGGTTTGCAAACCCCACCTAAAATTGAGGTGTAGATGAGAGAGATCGTGACACGTCACGTGGTGAATAATGATCCACCAGCTGAGATCACTGAAACTGCGGCTCATAACAAAGACCAGTATTGCGCCGATGGTTAGTGCAACAATCCTGCTCTGCCTGCTCATAAATTGGGTCGGCTGACTCGCCAGCTTTTCCACAAACACAGAAAAATGAAGATCATCTCAGACTGAACCTTTAAATTGACACAAACTGAAACCAAAACTTTTAAAGAATTGAGACTTTACTTTCTTTCTTTTGTCTATTCTTTTTTGAGGTGTATATTATTTTTTTATTTATTTACTGATGACTGCTTTGCAGCTTTCATCATTGAATTGAATTATTTATTATAATCTTTTGTTTGTTTTGTAGCAGAAATATTATTTATTAAATTGACATGCATATAAAAACAGCAGTACAAAATCAATATTTCTTACTGCAATGCTTCATTTTTGTTTGATGCAAACTATACAATTATTTTATATAAAGTAACAGACATTTTATAGCAGATAACCTACATTCATGCACATTCAAGGCAGTATCATAATGAGAAATGGAATTCATTGTTACTATTATTGTCATTTTCATCATCACTAATATTCTATGGCCTAATTATTAGACATTCATTTTAGAATTATTGCACACAAATATCAATGTCTTCGCAGCATTAGTTAGATAGTTGTTTCTGGTTTTTGTCAGTCCTATTGATGTTGTTTTAAAATACAATAAATCCCTTAAAAAGCAATTTGCAGCGGTGCTCATTCATTTTTGGTGGGTGCTCCTAAATTTTTTCTGGTGCTCCTAAATTTATTTTGGTGCCCCTGAATATTTGAAGTTGGGAGCACCGGTGCTACCAAGTAAAAAAGTTAAGTTCGAGCCCTGTATATATATATATATATTCATACAGTTGATGTCAGAATTATTAGCTCCCCTGTTTATTTTTTCCCCAATTTCTGTTTAATGGAGGGAAGATTGTTTCAGCACATTTCTAAGCATAATAGTTTTAAAAACCTATTTCTAATTACTGATTTATTTTATCTTTGCCATGATGACATTAAATAATGTTTGACTTGATATTTTTCAAGACACTTCTATACAGCTTAAAGTCACATTTAAAGGCTTAACTAGGTTAATAAGGGTAACTAGGCAGGTTAGGGTAATTAGGCAAGTTATTTTATAACGATGGTTTGTTCTGTAGATTATCAAAAAAAAAAATTGCTTAAAGGGGATAATAATTGTGTCCCAAAAATGGTTTTTAAATAATTAATAACTGCTTTTATTCTAGCCGAAATAAAACAAATAAGACTTTCTCAAGAAGAAAAAATATTATCAGACATACAGTGAAAATTTCCTTGCTCTGTTAAACACCATTTGGGAAATATTTAAAAAAGGGAAAAAAAATCAACTGGGGGTTAATAATTCTGACTTCAACAGTGTGTATATATATATATATATATATATATATATATATATATATATATATATATATATATATATATATATATATATGTATATATATATATATGTGTGTGTGTGTGTGTGTGTGTGTGTGTGTGTGTATATATATATATATATATATATATATATATATATATATATATATATATATATATATATATATATATATATATATATATACACACATACACACACACACATTTATGGTTAGTGTTATAAGGATTATTTTTTATCCCCCTTTTATGTTGGCAAAAACATAAGTTTACTTCAGATATTTCTTTCAAAACAGAATATTCTGTACCGCAAAAGAGCCTTCTCCTCACTTGTGATAATGACAATGAAAGCCAAGCTTTTGGCCTATGCTGTACCAAAAAATAAATAAAATCACCCAGGTGATGACAATTAAATATTACGATTATAACATTGTGTTAGTGGCCAGTGGGGTGAAACAACGTCATTGGTCAGAATTAACCACGTGATGAAGATGGCCTAATATTGTATTTAATGCAATTTTCTTCCTGTAAACTGTATATAACTATATAACTATAACTATATATATAACGCTGCAAATTACTGTAAATTGACTGTACTCTTTATTAACTGCAAAACTGATAAGACTGATTAAATAAAAGACAAATTAACTAAATGTATGTGCTATTGTTTCATTAGTATTTTAATTTAATATTTTTCTTTATATGATATTTATTATAATGTAATTTTGTTCAGATTATAATATATACTATAAATACTAACTATACTATAGTGATCTGCATTAAACAACCTCAACAAATCAGTTCTCTCTCTCTCTCTCTCTCTCTCTCTCTCGATTTGATCAAAAATGTAAATGAGGCCTTCCGATTAACAGTCCAGTGGACCCTAGCAACAGCCTAGAAACCACTTAGAACACCCTAGCAACTACCTAGGAATGCCTTAGCAACATCTTAGCAACCGCCTAGCAACCACTTCTCAACCGCTGTGCTTCCTGCCAACTGCCTTCGAGTCCCCGGCGCAGTCACGTTGGCTTTCTCAAGCCAACATCAAAGTTCGTCAACGAACTTTAGGTTCTAGTTATTATTCTTCTTCTGACTCTAAAAATCAAAATCTATCTCCTCCTTGAACTTTCGAACTATTACCACCAAACTCACACCAGACCTCCAAACTATTCTGACTCGGTATGCTATATCTCCTCAGACTGATTGGACTTTCGGTTTTCCGAAAAACGTCCCGGGACTGTCGGAAAAATCCCATAGACTTAACATTGGACCAAACTTTGTGACCTCGTAACTCTGCGTCAGACTGTCGCACAGAACTCTAACTGGGCTCATTTAACTCAGACTATCAAACTGCCAATGACTGATCACCTTTAAACTTTCTAGCCACGCCCTAGCAACCACTTTTGGACCCTAGAAACTGTCCCATAGACTTCCATTCAAAAGACTCTCATTGACTTAACATGGGATCAAACTTTGTGAGCTCATAACTCTGGATCAGACTGTCCTACAGACTAATGGCTGAGCTCATTTAACTACGACTACCAAACTGCCAATAACTGATGAGCTTTTAACTTTCTAGCCACACCCCTAACTACCACATACTGCACCCTAGCAACTGTCCCGTAGACTTCCATTACAAAAGACTCTCATTGACTTTACATGGGATCAAACTTTGTGAGCTCATAACTCTGCATCAGACTGTCATACAGACTAATGGCTGAGCTCATTTAACTCAGACTACCAAACTGCCAATAACTGATGAGCTTTTAACTTTCTAGCCACACCCCTAACTACCACATACTGCACCCTAGCAACTGTCCCGTAGACTTCCATTACAAAAGACTCTCATTGACTTCCATGGGATCAAACTTTGTGAGCTCATAACTCTGCATCAGACTGTCATAGAGACTAATGGCTAAGCTCATTTAACTCAGTCTAGCCAGCAGCCAATCACTGATGGCCTTTTAACTTTCTAGCCACACCCCTAACTACCACATACTGCACCCTAGCAACTGTCCTATAGACTGTAATTAGCTGTGCTTTCAAATGCTTATAATTCTAACATGCTAATGACATGCCAATCATGCTAGCAACATGCTACTCATATGCTAATCATGCTAATGACATGCTAACTCATACTGGAAACATGCTAATGACATGCTAATTTGTACAAGAATCATGCTAGTAACATGCTAATTCATACTAGACTCATGTTAATAACTGGCCTACATGCATATCTTTGCTTAGCAGTGTCCTATTGACTTGGGGGATGGCTCATCTGACTCAGACAACCAATGAGCATCTCAATATGATAATGAAGCTCACAAGCCACGCCCCCAAATTGATTCCATAGACTTCCATTAAAATAGGCCAAGATGCATATCTTTGCATAGCAGTGTCATAGAGACATGGGGGTTGGTTCATTTGACTTAGACAGCAAACCACAATCAAGTGCACTCTGTAACCTCGCCCATAGCAACAAAACAGAGTACCCTAGCAACCATTCATCAACAGCTATATCTCAGCATCAGAACATCGTAGAGACTTGGAGATTGGCTCGTTTGACTCATGCTAGCAAACGGAACTTCCTAAATGCTACACATGCTAGCAGTGATTAGCTACATGCTAATATTGACTAGCCAAGTACTGTAACTTGCTAGAAATGCTTACTAAGTATAAATGTTTTATCAGGCATGTATGTGAGGCTTGCCTAGTAACCAACCAGGGTACCCTAGCAACTGCCTAGCAACCATCCAAATTACCCTAGCAATCGCCTAGCAACTACCTAGCAACGGCCTAGTAATGCCTTAATAAGGGCCTAGTGACCACTCAGGACACCCTAGCAACCGCCTAGCAACGCCTTAGCAACCACTCTGAATACCTTAGCAACCACCTAGCAACACCTTAGCAACCACCAAGCAACCACTTGGGACACCTTAGCAACCACCTAGCAACACCTTAGCAACCACCTAGCAACCAGTCAGAACACCCTAGCAACCGCCTAGCAACGCCTTAGCAACCACCAAGCAACCACTCAGGACACCCTAGCAACCACCTAGCAACACCTTAGCAACCACCTAGCAACCACTCAGGACACCCTAGCAACCGCCTAGCAACGCCTTAGCAACCACTCAGAATACCCTAGCAACCACCTAGCAACACCTTAGCAACCGCTTAGCAACCACTTAGGACTCCTTAGCGACCACCTAGCAACACCTTAGCAACCACCTAGCAACCACTCAGAACACCCTAGCAACACCTTAGCAACAACCTAGCAACCACTTAGAACACCCTAGCAACCGCCTAGCAACACCTTAGCAACCACTCAGAACACCCTAGCAACCACCTAGCAACATCTTAGCAACCATTGAGAACACCCTAGCAACCGCCTAGCAATGCCTTAGCAACCACCTAGCAACCACTCAGAACACCATAGCAACCACCTAGCAACAGCCTAGCAACCACCTAGCAACCACTCAGGACACCCTAGCAACTGCCTAGCAACGACTTAGCAACCACTCAGAATACCCTAGCAACCACCTAAGCATGCTATGTGACATGCTAATTCATAGTAGAATCATGCTAGTAACATGCTAATTCATACTAGAATCATGCTAATAACATGCTAATTCATACTAGAATCATGCTAGTAACATGCTAATGCATGCCAGAATCATGCTAATAACATGCTAATTCACGCTAGAATCATGCTAGTAACATGCTAATTCATACTATAATCATGCTAATAACATGTTAATTCATGCTAGAATCATGCGAGTAACATGCTAATTCATGCTAGAATCATTCTAGTAACATGCTAATTCATACTAGAATCATGCTAATTCATGCTAATAACCTGCTAATTCATACTAGAATCATGCTAGCAGTATGCTAATTCATACTAGAATCATGCTAGTGATGCTTGCTAACAACATGATAATTCATGCTAGAATCATGCTAGTAACATGCTAATTCATGCTAAAATCATGCTAATAACCTGCTAATTCATACTAGAATCATGCTAGCAGTATGTTAATTCATACTAGAATCATGCTAGTGACATGCTAATTTATTCTAGAATCATGCTAGTAACATGCTAATTCATGCTAGAAGCATGCTAATAACATGCTAATTTATACTAGAATCATGCTAATAAAATGCTAATTTATACTACACTCATGCTAATAACATGCTAATCCATGCTAGAATCATGCTAATGATGCTAGAATCATGCTAATAACATGCTACTTATACTTTTTCAAACTTTGAAAAAACTTTTTCAAACATGCTAATTTATACTAGAATCATGCTAATAAAATGCTAATTTGTACTACACTCATGCTAATAACATGCTAATCCATGCTAATCCATGCTAGAAACATGCTAATGCATGCTAGAATCATGCTAATAACATGCTACTTATACTTTTTCAAACTGTTTTTAAACTAAACAAACTATTACCAACAGGCTTTGTCAAGCCAGCCTCAAAGTTTGTCTCGACGAACTTTACTGTCTAGTTAGGCTGGCTTGTCAAAGCCAGACTACTGTTCTACTATTTAAACTTATTATTATTATTAGGCTGGCTTGAGAAACAAGCCAGACTACTGAAATCCTATTTAAACTTATTATTTTTTTTATATATTATTCTTCTTCTTCTGAGACTAAAATTCAAAATCTATCTCCTCCTAGAGCTTTCGAGCTATGACCACCAAACTCACACCAGACCTCCAAACTATTCTGACTCGGTATGCCATATCTTTTCCGACTGATCCGACTTTCGATTTTCCGAAAAACGTCCCGGGACCGTCGGAAAAATCCCATAGACTTAACATTGGACCAAACTTTGTGACCTCATAACTCTGCGTCAGACTGTCACACAGACTTCTAACTGAGCTCATTTAACTCAGACTCTCCAACTGCCAATGACTAATCACCTTTAAACCTTCTAGCCACGCCCTAGCAACCACTTTTGGACCCTAGAAACTGTCCCATAGACTTCCATTCAAAAGTCTGTCATTGACTTTACATGGGACCAAACTTTGTGAGCTCATAACTCTGCATCAGACTGTCATAGTGACTAATGACTGAGCTCATTTAACTCAGACTACCAAACTGCCAATTACTGATGAGCTTATAACTTTCTAGCCACACCCTAACTACCAGATACTGCACCCTAGCAACAACTGTCCCATAGACTTCCATTGCAAAAGACTGTCATTGGCTTAACATTAGATCAAACTTTGCGACCTCATAGCTTTCCATCAGACTGTCATACTTATGGGTGAGCATTATCTATCTATCTATCTATCTATCTATCTATCTATCTATCTATCTATCTATCTATCTATCTATCTATCTATCTATCTATCTATCTATCTATCTATCTATCTATCTATCTATCTATAAACTGTTTTTATCTATCTATCTATCCATCCATCCATCCATCCATCCATCCATCCATCCATCCATCCATCCATCCATCTAACTAAACTGTTTTATCTATCTATCTATCTATCTATCTATCTATCTATCTATCTATCTATCTATCTATCTATCTATCTATCTATCTATCTATCTATCTATCTATCTATCTATCTATCTATAAACTGCTTTTATCTATCTATCTATCTATCTATCTATCTATCTATCTATCTATCTATCTATCTATCTATCTATCTATCTATTTATAAACTGTTTTAATCTATCTATCTATCTATCTATCTATCTATCTATCTATCTATCTATCTATCTATCTATCTATCTATCTATCTATCTATCTATCTATCTATCTATCTATCTATCTATCTATCTATCTATCTATCTATTTATAAACTGTTTTAATCTATCTATCTATCTATCTATCTATCTATCTATCTATCTATCTATCTATCTATCTATCTATCTATCTATCTATCTATCTATCTGTCTGTCTGTCTGTCTGTCTGTCTGTCTGTCTGTCTGTCTGTCTGTCTGTCTGTCTGTCTGTATATCTATCAACTCTATCTATCTATCTATCTATCTATCTATCTATCTATCTATCTATCTATCTATCTATCTATCTATCTATCTATCTATCTATCTATCTATCTATCTATCTATCTATCTATAAACTGTTTTTATCTATCTATCTATCTATCTATCTATCTATCTATCTATCTATCTATCTATCTATCTATCTATCTATCTATCTATCTATCTATCTATCTATCTATCTATAAACTGTTTTTATCTATCTATCTATCTATCTATCTATCTATCTATCTATCTATCTATCTATCTATCTATCTATCTATCTATCTATCTATCTATCTATCTATAAACTGTTTTTATCTATCTATCTATCTATCTATCTATCTATCTATCTATCTATCTATCTATCTATCTATCTATCTATCTATCTATCTATCTATCTATCTATCTATCTATCTATCTTCAAACTATTTTAATCTATCTATCATGCTAGTAACATGCTAATTCATGCTAGAATCATACTAGTAACATGCTAATTCATGCTAGAATCATGCTAGTAACATGCTAAGTCATGCTAGAATTATGCTAATTCATGCTAGTAGCATGCTAATTTATGCTAGAATCATGCTAATAACTTGCTAATTCATGCTAATTTATGCTAGATTCATGCTAGTAGCATGCTAATACATGCTAGAATCATGCTAATCCATGCTAGAATCATGCTAATTCATGCTAGTAACATGCCAATTCATGCTAGAATCATGCTAATTCATGCTAGAATCATGGTAGTAACATGCTAATTCATGCTAGAATCATGCCAATTCATGCTAGAATTATGCTACTAACATGCTAATTCATGCTAGAATCATGCTAATAGCATGCTAAGTAATGCTATAATCATGCTAACAACATGCTAATTCATGCTAGAATCATGCTTATAACATGGTAATTCATGCTAGAATCATGCTAGTAACATGCTAATTCATGCTGGAATCATGCTAGTAACATGCTAAGTCATTCTAGAATCATTCTAATTCATGCTAGAATCATGCTAATAACTTGCTAATTCATGCTAATTTATGCTAGATTCATGCTAGTAGCATGCTAATCCATGCTAGTATCATGCTAATTCATGCTAGAATCATGCTAATAACCATGCTAATTCATGCTAGAATCATGCCAATTCATGCTAGAATTATGCTAGTAACATGCTAGTTTATGCTAGAATCATGCTAATAGCATGCTAAGTCATGCTAGAATCATGCTAACAACATGCTAATTCATGCTAGAATCATGCTAATAACATGCTAATTCATGCTAGAATCATGCTAATTCATGCTAGAATCGTGCTAGTAACATGCTAATTCATGTTAGAATCATGCTAGAACATGCTAGTTCATACTAGAATCATGCTAGTAGCATGCTAATACATGCTAGAATCATTCTAATTCATGTTAGAATCATGTTAGAATCACGCTAGTAACATGCTAATTCATGCTAGAATCATGCTAGTAGCATGCTAATCCATTCTACAAAAATGCTAATACAATGCTAAGTTATGCTAGAATCATGCTAACAACATGCCAATTCATGCTAGAATCATGCTAATTAATGCTAGAGTCATGCTAGTAACATGCTAATTCATGCTAGAATCATGCTAGTAGCATGCTAATCCATGCTAGAATCATGCTAATAACATGCTAAGTCATGCTAGAATCATGCTAACAACATGTTAATTCATGCTAGAATCATGCTAATTAATGCTAGAATCATGCTAGTAACATGCTAATTCATGCTAGAATCATGCTAATTCATGCTAGTAGCATGCTAATCCATGTGAAAATCATGCTTATAGCATGCTAAGTCATGTTAGAAACGTGCTAATTCATGCTAGAATCATGCTAATTTATGCTAGAATCATGCTAATAACATGCTAGTTCATGCTAGAATCATGCTAGTAACATGCTAATTCATGCTAGAATCATGCTATATTATGCTAGTAACATGCTAATTCATGCTACTTTGTGCTAGAATCATGCTAGTAACATGCTAATTCATGCTAGAATCATGCTAAACTTTAAACTACTTTAAACTTAAAACTGCTTTAAGACTTTAAACTACTTTAAACTTAAAACTGCTTTAAAACTTTAAGCTACTTAACTTAAAACTGCTTTAAAACTTTAAGCTACTTTTAACTTAAAATTGCTTTTTAAAACTTAAAAATTAAAGCTTTCTCAAGCCAGCCTAAAGTTTGTCTCGACGAACTTTAATAATCTAGTTAATTTTATTATTATTCTTCTTCTGAGACTAAAATTCAAACTCTATCTACTCCTTGAACTTTCGAACTATTACCACCAAACTCACACCAGACCTCCAAACTATTCTGACTCGGTATGCTATATCTCCTCAGACTGATTGGACTTTCGGTTTTCCGAAAAACGTCCCGGGACTGTCGGAAAAATCCCATAGACTTAACATTGGACCAAACTTTGTGACCTCGTAACTCTGCGTCAGACTGTCGCACAGAACTCTAACTGGGCTCATTTAACTCAGACTATCAAACTGTCAATGACTGATCACCTTTAAACTTTCTAGCCACGCCCTAGCAACCACTTTTGGACCCTAGAAACTGTCCCATAGACTTCCATTCAAAAGACTCTCATTGACTTAACATGGGATCAAACTTTGTGAGCTCATAACTCTGCATCAGACTGTCCCACAGACTAATGGCTGAGCTCATTTAACTCCGAATACCAAACTGCCAATAACTGATGAGCTTTTAACTTTCTAGCCACACCCCTAACTACCACATACTGCACCCTAGCAACTGTCCCGTAGACTTCCATTACAAAAGACTCTCATTGACTTTACATGGGATCAAACTTTGTGAGCTCATAACTCTGCATCAGACTGTCATAGAGACTAATGGCTGAGCTCATTTAACTCAGACTACCAAACTGCCAATAACTGATGAGCTTTTAACTTTCTAGCCACACCCCTAACTACCACATACTGCACCCTAGCAACTGTCCCGTAGACTTCCATTACAAAAGACTCTCATTGACTTAACATGGGATCAAACTTTGTGAGCTCATAACTCTGCATCAGACTGTCATAGAGACTAATGGCTGGGCTCATTTAACTCAGTCTAGCCAGCAGCCAATCACTGATGGCCTTTTAACTTTCTAGCCACACCCCTAACTACCACATACTGCACCCTAGCAACTGTCCTATAGACTGTACTTAGCTGTGCTTTCAAATGCTTATAATTCTAACATACTAATGACATGCCAATCATGCTAGCAACATGCTACTTATATGCTAATCATGCTAATGACATGCTAACTCATACTGGAAACATGCTAATGACATGCTAATTTGTACAAGAATCATGCTAGTAACATGCTAATTCATACTAGACTCATGGTAATAACTGGCCTACATGCATATCTTTGCTTAGCAGTGTCCTATTGACTTGGGGGATGGCTCATCTGACTCAGACAACCAATGAGCATCTCAATATGATAATGAGGCTCACAAGCCACGCCCCCAAATTGATTCCATAGACTTCCATTAAAATAGGCCAAGATGCATATCTTTGCATAGCAGTGTCATAGAGACATGGGGGTTGGTTCATTTGACTTAGACAGCCAACCACATTCAAGTGCACTCTGTAACCTCGCCCATAGCAACAAAACAAAGTACCCTAGCAACCATTCATCAACAGCCATATCTCAGCATCCGAACATCGTAGAGACTTGGAGATTGGCTCGTTTGACTCATGCTAGCAAACGGAACTTCCTATATGCTACACATGCTAGCAGTGATTAGCTACATGCTAATATTGACTAGCCAAGTACTGTAACTTGCTAGACATGCTTACTTAGTTTAAATGTTTTATCAAGCATGTATGTGAGGCTTGCCTAGTAACCACCCAGGGTACCCTAGCAACTGCCTAGCAACCACCCAAATTACCCTAGCAACCGCCTAGCAACGGCCTAGTAATGCCTTAGTAAGGGCCTAGCGACCACTCAGGACACCCTAGCAACCGCCTAGCAACGCCTTAGCAACCAATTAGAATACCTTAGCAACCACCTAGCAACACCTTAGCAACCACCTAGCAACCACTTGGGACACCTTAGCAACCGCCTAGCAACACCTTAGCAACCACCTAGCAACCACTCAGAACACCCTAGCAACTGCCTAGCAACGCCTTAGTAACCACCTAGCAACCACTCAGGACACCCTAGCAACCACCTAGCGATGCCTTAGCAACCACCTAGCAACCACTCAGGACACCCTAGCAACCCCCTAGCAACGCCTTAGCAACCACTCAGAATACCCTAGCAACTACCTAGCAACCACTTAGGACACCTTAGCAACCACCTAGCAACACCTTAGCAACCACCTAGCAACCACTCAAAACACCCTAGCAACCGCCTAGCAACACCTTAGCAACCACCTAGCAACCACGTAGGACACCCTAGCAACAATCTATCAACACCTTAGCAACCACCTAGCAACACCTTAGCACTAGCTAATTCGTGCTAGAATCATGCTAACAACATGCTAAATCATGCTAGAATCATGCTAACAACATGCTAACTTCATGCTAGAATCATGCTAATTCATGCTAAAATCGTGCTAGTAACATGCTAATTCATACTGGAATCATGCTAGTAACATGCTAATTCATGCTAGAATCATGCTAATAACATGCTAATTAATACTGGAATCATGCTAGTAACATGCTAATTCATGCTAGAATCATGCTAATAACATGCTAATTCATACTAGAATCAACCTAATGACATGCTAATTCATACTAGACTCATGCTAGTAACATGCTAATTCATACTGGAATCATGCTAGTATCATGCTAATTCATGCTAGAATCATGCTAATAACATGCTAATTCATACTGGAATCATGCTAGTAACATGCTAGTTCATCCTAGAATCATGCTAGTAACATGCTAATTTATGCTAGAATCATGCTAGTAACATGCTAACTCATGCTAGAATCATGCTAATAACATGCTAACTCATACTAAAATCATGCTAATAACATGCTAATTCACACTAGAATCATGCTAATTCATACTAGAATCATGCTAGTAACATGCTAATTCATGCTAGAATCATGCTAGTAACATGCTTATTCATGCTAGAATCATGCTAATAACATGCTAATTTAGACTAGAATCATGCTAGTAACATGCTAATTCATACTAGACTCATGCTAGTGACATGCTAATTCATACTAGAATCATGCTAATAACATGCTAATTCATGCTAGAATCATGCTAATAACATGCTAATTTATACTAGAATCATGCTAGTAACATGCTAATTCATACTAGACTCATGCTAGTGACATGCTAATTCATACTAGAATCATGCTAGTGACATGCTAGTTCATACTAGAATCTTGCTAATAACATGCTAATTCATGCTAGAATAATGCTAATAACATGCTAATTCATGCTAGAATCATGGTATAAACATGCTAATTTTACTAGAATCATGCTAATAACACACTAATTCATGCTAGAATTATGCTAGTAACATGCTAAATCGTGCTAGAATCATGCTAATTCATGCTAATAACATGCTAATCCATGCTAGAATCGTACTAATAAGATACTAATTCATGCTAATAACATGCTAATCTATGCTAGAATCATGCTAATAACATGCTACTTATACTTTTTCAAACTGTTTTTAAACTAAATAAACTATTACCAACAGGCTTTGTCAAGCCAGCCTCAAAGTTTGTCTCGACGAACTTTACTGTCTAGTTATTAGGCTGGCTTGTCAAAGCCAGACTACTGTTATCCTTTCTAAACTTATTATTAATGGGGTTTGCCTTAGGCAAAGTCCATTCTTACTATTGTGGTTTCTTCTTATTATTATTATTCTTCTTCTTCCGTACGCTTTTTCGGCGCGTAACTAGTCCCGCAGCTTTCGTCCCAGACCCTTGAAAGTGGGCTCAAATCGTGCGGTCTTATCGGGAATGGTGTGCTATGACTTTTATAAGGGGTCGGGGGTTTTTTGGCCCCGCAGGGGCCAAAAAACCCCCCCAAAAATCCCATAGACTTAACATTGAGCCGAACTTTGACGAATCACAGCGCCGAGTGAGAATTTCATAGAAGTATGGGATTCACAGCATCTGTAGGGGGTTGCAGCCTAAGTAAGAACATACCCCGCAAGGGGGTATAAGTTGTACCCCTGGGGCTCTAGGACGTCCCAAAGTGCTCCCATTGACTTACATTGGCCCATTGACTCCCATTCATTTTCTAGACACTCGTAAGATACTATTCCCGGAAATCGCCGTAGCGCCAACAGTGAAATTCGTAGAGACATGGGATTCGCGACATCTCGAGAGGGTTATAGGAGGCTTCAACCCACACCCCGAAAGGCGGTAAATGTTGTACCCCTGGGGAGCTAGGACGTCCCAAAGTCTCCATTGACTTTACATGGAGCCGAACTTTGACGAATCACAGCGCCGAGTGTGAATTTCATAGAAATATGGGATTCGCAACATCTGTAGGAGGTGGCAGCCTAAGTGAGAACATACCCTGAAATGGGGTATAGGTTGTACCCCTCGGGTGCTAGGACGTCCCAAAGTGGTCCCCATTGACTTTACATTGCCCATTGACTCCCATTCATTACATTGACTCCCATTATAAATGTTATATGTCAATCAAAGTACATAGCACTGTCATACAGACTTGGGGGTTGGCTTATTTGACTAAGGCAACCAATCAGCATCTCATTATGATTTTGAAGCTCACAAGCCACGCCCCCCCAAACCACTTAAAGACCCTTAATAAGTGCCCCATTGACTTAACATGGGGTGGGATGTCCCATTGCAGATCCCATTGACTTCCATTATAAAGGTCACACATCTATAACATTACATAGGAGTGTCATAGAGGCATGGGGGTGGGCTCATCTGACTCAGACAACCAATCAGCATCTCAATATGATAATGAAGCTCACAAGCCACGCCCCCAAACTGGTCCCATAGACTGCCATTATAACTGCCCTACATGCATATCTTTGCTTAGCAGTGTCCGATTGACTTGGGGGATGGCTCATCTGACTCAGACAACCAATGAGCATCTCGATATGATAATGAATCTCACAAGCCACGCCCCCAAACTGGTCCCATAGACTGCCATTATAACTGCCCTACATGCATATCTTTGCTTAGCAGTGTCCTATTGACTTGGGGGTTGGCTCATTTGACTTGGACAGCCAACCACATTCAAGTTCACTCTGTAACCTCGCCCATAGCAACAAAAGAGAGTACCCTAGCAACCGTTCATCAACAGCTATATCTCAGCATCGGAACATCGTAGAGACTTGGGGATTGGCTCGTTTGACTCATGCTAGCAAACGGAACTTCCTATATGCTACACATGCTAGTAGTGACTAGCTACATGCTAATATTGACTAGCCATGTACTGTAACTTGCTAGAAATGCTCACTAAGTATAAATATTTCATCAGGCATGTATGTGAGGCTTGCCTAGTAACCACCCAGGGTACCCTAGCAACTGCCTAGCAACCACCAAAATTACCCTAGCAACCGCCTAGCAACCACCTAGCAACCGCCTAGTAACGCCTTAGTAAGGGCCTAGCGACCACTCAGGACACCCTAGCAACCGCCTAGCAACGCCTTAGCAACCACTCAGAATACCCTAGCAACCACCTAGCAACACCTTAGCAACCACCTAGCAACCACTCAGGACACCTTAGCAACCGCCTAGCAACACCTTAGCAACCACCTAGCAACCACTCAGAACACCCTAGCAACCGCCTAGCAACCACTCAGAACACCCTAGCAACCACCTAGCAACACCTTAGCAACCACCTAGCAACCACTCAGGACACCCTAGCAACCACCTAGCAACACCTTAGCAACCACCTAGCAACCACTCAGGACACCCTAGCAACCGCCTAGCAACCACTTAGAATACCCTAGCAACCACCTAGCAACACCTTAGCAACCACCTAGCAACCACTCAGGACACCTTAGCAACCACCTAGCAACACCTTAGCAACCACTCTGGACACCTTAGCAACCGCCTAGCAACACCTTAGCAACCACCTAGCAATCACTTAGAACACCATAGCAACCGTCTAGCAACACCTTAGCAACCACCTAGCAACCACTTAGAACACCCTAGCAACCGCCTAGCAACACCATAGCAACCACCTAGCAACCACTCAGAACAACCTCGATTAGCATGTTGTTGCTTTTTGGCCAGTACGGTCATGCATTTTACCCCATCGATTTGCCACGCAAACCCCATTCACATTTCCTTTAGGAAATGTACAATTCTAGTTATTATTCTTCTTCTGACTCTAAAAATCAAAATCTATCTCCTCCTTGAACTTCCGAACTATTACCACCAAACTCACACCAGACCTCCAAACTATTCTGACTCGGTATGCTATATCTCCTCAGACTGATTTGACTTTCGGTTTTCCGAAAAACGTCCCGGGACTGTCGGAAAAATCCCATAGACTTAACATTGGACCAAACTTTGTGACCTCGTAACTATGCGTCAGACTGTCGCACAGAACTCTAACTGGGCTCATTTAACTCAGACAATCAAACTGCCAATGACTGATCACCTTTAAACTTTCTAGCCACGCCCTAGCAACCACTTTTGGACCCTAGAAACTGTCCCATAGACTTCCATTCAAAAGATTCTCATTGACTTAACATGGGATCAAACTTTGTGAGCTCATAACTCTGAATCAGACTGTCATACAGACTAATGGCTGAGCTCATTTAACTACGACTACCAAACTGCCAATAACTGATGAGCTTTTAACTTTCTAGCCACACCCCTAACTACCACATACTGCACCCTAGCAACTGTCCCGTTGACTTCCATTAAAAAAGACTCTTATTGACTTAACATGGGATCAAACTTTGTGAGCTCATAACTCTGCATCAGACTGTCATACAGACTAATGGCTGAGCTCATTTAACTCAGACTACCAAACTGCCAATAACTGATGAGCTTTTAACTTTCTAGCCACACCCCTAACTACCACATACTGCACCCTAGCAACTGTCCCGTAGACTTCCGTTACAAAAGACTCTCATTGACTTTCCATGGAATCAAACTTTGTGAGCTCATAACTCTGCATCAGACTGTCATAGAGACTAATGGCTAAGCTCATTTAACTCAGTCTAGCCAGCAGCCAATCACTGATGGCCTTTTAACTTTCTAGCCACACCCCTAACTACCACATACTGCACCCTAGCAACTGTCCTATAGAATGTAATTAGCTGTGCTTTCAAATGCTTATAATTCTAACATACTAATGGCATGCCAATCATGCTAGCAACATGCTACTCATATGCTAATCATGCTAATGACATGCTAACTCATACTGGAAACATGCTAATGACATGCTAATTTGTACAAGAATCATGCTAGTAACATGCTAGTTCATACTAGACTCATGTTAATAACTGGCCTACATGCATATCTTTGCTTAGCAGTGTCCTATTGACTTGGGGGATGGCTCATCTGACTCAGACAACCAATGAGCATCTCATTATGATAATGAAGCTCACAAGCCACGCCCCCAAATTGATTCCATAGACTTCCATTAAAATAGGCCAAGATGCATATCTTTGCATAGCAGTGTCATAGAGACATGGGGGTTGGTTCATTTGACTTAGACAGCCAACCACATTCAAGTGCACTCTGTAACCTCGCCCATAGCAATAAAACAGAGTACCCTAGCAACCGTTCATCAACTGCTATATCTCAGCATCAGAACATCGTAGAGACTTGGATATTGGCTCGTTTGACTCATGCTAGCAAACGGAACTTCCTATATGCTACACATGCTAGCAGTGATTAGCTACATGCTAATATTGACTAGCCAAGTACTGTAACTTGCTAGAAATGCTTACTAAGTATAAATGTTTTATCAAGCATGTATGTGAGGCTTGCCTAGTAACCACCCAGGGTACCCTAGCAACTGCCTAGCAACCACTCAAATTACCCTAGCAACCGCCTAGCAACCACCTAGCAACGGCCTAGTAATGCCTTAGTAAGGGCCTAGCGACCAATCAGGACACCCTAGCAACTGCCTAGCAACGCCTTAGCAACCACTCAGAATACCCTAGCAACCACCTAGCAACACCTTAGCAACCACCTAGCAACCACTTGGGACACCTTAGCAACCACCTAGCAACACCTTAGCAACCACTCAGAACACCCTAGCAACTGCCTAGCAACGCCTTAGCAACCACTCAGGACACCCTGGCAACCACCTAGCAACACCTTAGCAACCACTTAGCAACCACTCAGGACACCCTAGCAACCGCCTAGCAACGCCTTAGCAACCACTCAGAATACCCTAGCAACACTTAGCAACTGCCTAGTAACCACTTAGGACTCCTTAGCAACCACCTAGCAACACCTTAGCAACCACCTAGCAACCACTCAGGACACCACAGCAACCACCTAGCAACACCTTAGCAACCACCTAGCAATCACTCAGAACACCCTAGCAACCGCCTAGCAACACCTTAGCAACCACCTAGCAACCACTCAGGACACCCTAGCAACCGTCTAGCAACATCTTAGCAACCACCTAGCAACCACTTAGGACACCCTACAGACTACCTAGCAACGACTTAGCAACCACTCAGAAGACCCTAGCAACCACCTAAGCATGCTATGTGACATGCTAATTCATACTAGAATCATGCTAGTAACATGCTAAATCATACTACAGTCATGCTAATAACATGCTAATTTACACTAGAATCTTGCTAATAACATGCTAATTCATGCTAGAATCATGCTAGTAACATGCTAATTCATGCTAGAATCATGCTAGTAACATGCTAATTTATACTAGAATCATGCTAGTAACATGCTAATGCAAGATATAATCATGCTAATAACATGCTAATTCACGCTAGAATCATGCAAGTAACATGCTAATTCATGCTAGAATCATGCTAGTAACATGCTAATTCATACTAGAATCATGCTAATAACATGCTAATTCATGCTGGAATCATGCTAGTAACATGCTAATGCATGCTAGAATCATATTAGTAACATGCTAATTCATGCTAGAATCATACTAGTAACATGCTAATTCATGCTAGAATCATACTAGTAACATGCTAATTCATGCTAGAATAATGCTAGTAACATGCTAATTCATTCTAGAATCATACTAGTAACATGCTAATTCATGCTAGAATCATGCTAGTAACATGCTAATTCATGCTAGAATCATGCTAATAACATGCTAATTTATACTAGAATCATGCTAATTCATGCTAGAATCATGCTAATAACATGCTACTTATACTTTTTCAAACTGTTTTTAAACTAAATAAACTATTACCAACAGGCTTTGTCAAGCCAGCCTCAAAGTTTGTCTCGACGAACTTTACTGTCTAGTTATTATTCTTCTTCTGACTCTAAAAATCAAAATCTATCTCCTCCTTGAACTTTCGAACTATTACCACCAAACTCACACCAGACCTCCAAACTATTCTGACTCGGTATGCTATATCTCCTCAGACTGATTAGACTTTCGGTTTTCCGAAAAACGTCCCGGGACTGTCGGAAAAATCCCATAGACTTAACATTGGACCAAACTTTGTGACCTCGTAACTCTGCGTCAGACTGTCGCACAGAACTCTAACTGGGCTCATTTAACTCAGACTATCAAACTGCCAATGACTGATCACCTTTAAACTTTCTAGCCACGCCCTAGCAACCACTTTTGGACCCTAGAAACTGTCCCATAGACTTCCATTCAAAAGACTCTCATTGACTTAACATGGGATCAAACTTTGTGAGCTCATAACTCTGGATCAGACTGTCCTACAGACTAATGGCTGAGCTCATTTAACTACGACTACCAAACTGCCAATAACTGATGAGCTTTTAACTTTCTAGCCACACCCCTAACTACCACATACTGCACCCTAGCAACTGTCCCGTAGACTTCCATTACAAAAGACTCTCATTGACTTTACATGGGATCAAACTTTGTGAGCTCATAACTCTGCATCAGACTGTCATACAGACTAATGGCTGAGCTCATTTAACTCAGACTACCAAACTGCCAATAACTGATGAGCTTTTAACTTTCTAGCCACACCCCTAACTACCACATACTGCACCCTAGCAACTGTCCCGTAGACTTCCATTACAAAAGACTCTCATTGACTTTCCATGGGATCAAACTTTGTGAGCTCATAACTCTGCATCAGACTGTCATAGAGACTAATGGCTAAGCTCATTTAACTCAGTCTAGCCAGCAGCCAATCACTGATGGCCTTTTAACTTTCTAGCCACACCCCTAACTACCACATACTGCACCCTAGCAACTGTCCTATAGACTGTAATTAGCTGTGCTTTCAAATGCTTATAATTCTAACATGCTAATGACATGCCAATCATGCTAGCAACATGCTACTCATATGCTAATCATGCTAATGACATGCTAACTCATACTGGAAACATGCTAATGACATGCTAATTTGTACAAGAATCATGCTAGTAACATGCTAATTCATACTAGACTCATGTTAATAACTGGCCTACATGCATATCTTTGCTTAGCAGTGTCCTATTGACTTGGGGGATGGCTCATCTGACTCAGACAACCAATGAGCATCTCAATATGATAATGAAGCTCACAAGCCACGCCCCCAAATTGATTCCATAGACTTCCATTAAAATAGGCCAAGATGCATATCTTTGCATAGCAGTGTCATAGAGACATGGGGGTTGGTTCATTTGACTTAGACAGCAAACCACAATCAAGTGCACTCTGTAACCTCGCCCATAGCAACAAAACAGAGTACCCTAGCAACCATTCATCAACAGCTATATCTCAGCATCAGAACATCGTAGAGACTTGGAGATTGGCTCGTTTGACTCATGCTAGCAAACGGAACTTCCTAAATGCTACACATGCTAGCAGTGATTAGCTACATGCTAATATTGACTAGCCAAGTACTGTAACTTGCTAGAAATGCTTACTAAGTATAAATGTTTTATCAGGCATGTATGTGAGGCTTGCCTAGTAACCAACCAGGGTACCCTAGCAACTGCCTAGCAACCATCCAAATTACCCTAGCAATCACCTAGCAACCACCTAGCAACGGCCTAGTAATGCCTTAATAAGGGCCTAGTGACCACTCAGGACACCCTAGCAACCGCCTAGCAACGCCTTAGCAACCACTCAGAATACCTTAGCAACCACCTAGCAACACCTTAGCAACCACCAAGCAACCACTTGGGACACCTTAGCAACCGCCTAGCAACACCTTAGCAACCACCTAGCAACCAGTCAGAACACCCTAGCAACCGCCTAGCAACGCCTTAGCAACCACCAAGCAACCACTCAGGACACCCTAGCAACCACCTAGCAACACCTTAGCAACCACCTAGCAACCACTCAGGACACCCTAGCAACCGCCTAGCAACGCCTTAGCAACCACTCAGAATACCCTAGCAACCACCTAGCAACACCTTAGCAACCGCTTAGCAACCACTTAGGACTCCTTAGCGACCACCTAGCAACACCTTAGCAACCACCTAGCAACCACTCAGAACACCCTAGCAACCACCTAGCAACACCTTAGCAACAACCTAGCAACCACTTAGAACACCCTAGCAACCGCCTAGCAACACCTTAGCAACCACTCAGAACACTCTAGCAACCACCTAGCAACATCTTAGCAACCACTCAGAACACCCTAGCAACCGCCTAGCAATGCCTTAGCAACCACCTAGCAACCACTCAGAACACCATAGCAACCACCTAGCAACAGCCTAGCAACCGCCTAGCAACATCTTAGCAACCACCTAGCAACCACTCAGGACACCCTAGCAACTGCCTAGCAACGACTTAGCAACCACTCAGAATACCCTAGCAACCACCTAAGCATGCTATGTGACATGCTAATTCATACTAGAATCATGCTAGTAACATGCTAATTCATACTAGAATCATGCTAATAACATGCTAATTCATACTAGAATCATGCTAGTAACATGCTAATGCATGCCAGAATCATGCTAATAACATGCTAATTCACGCTAGAATCATGCTAGTAACATGCTAATTCATACTATAATCATGCTAATAACATGCTAATTCATGCTAGAATCATGCGAGTAACATGCTAATTCATGCTAGAATCATTCTAGTAACATGCTAATTCATACTAGAATCATGCTAATTCATGCTAAAATCATGCTAATAACCTGCTAATTCATACTAGAATCATGCTAGCAGTATGTTAATTCATACTAGAATCATGCTAGTGACATGCTAATTTATTCTAGAATCATGCTAGTAACATGCTAATTCATGCTAGAAGCATGCTAATAACATGCTAATTTATACTAGAATCATGCTAATAAAATGCTAATCCATGCTAGAATCATGCTAATGCATGCTAGAATCATGCTAATAACATGCT